>NC_038246.2:24947214-24958074 GCF_000004515.6 Glycine max | reverse complement strand
TAGCATCCACTATTTACTCTTACACAATGCGTATGGTAATAACCAAAATATTAAATTTTACCTCCATTTATATGTTGGTCATTTAAGCACTGAAGAAAAAACTTTGCTTAGTCAAATGACAAAAAATATGGCGAAGTCTGGTTAAATTTTGTTGATTAAATAATAATAAAATTAAAATTACGAAATTCATTTTAAAAATTTAGTTTAATTTTTAAATGTTTACCTTTTGAATTTATAATTGTTTCTTAATTATTATATTTTTTTAATTAAAATATAATTAATAACGCAATATATGATTTTTTTTAAAATATATAAATAATTAAAAAAAAGTTTATATTAACATCGGTTTTTTGAAAAACCGATGTTAACATATCATACGTTAACATCGGTTTTTCAAAAACCAATGTTAACGTGTATGCATTAACATCGGTTTTGTAGAAAACCGATGTTAACATATCATACGTTAACATCGGTTTTTGAAAAATCGATGTTAACATCATTAGTTAATATCGGTTTTTAAAAAACCGATGTTAACGTGTATGCATTAATATCAGTTTTTTGGAAAACCGATGTTAACATATTATACGTTAACATCGGTTTTTGAAAAACCGATGTTAACATCATTAGTTAACATCGGTTTTTGAAAAACCGATGTTAACGTGTATGCATTAACATCGGTTTTTTGGAAAACCGATGTTAAGAAGGATACTTTATTTACAAATATGTCACTGCGTTTAACTTAACATCGGTTTTGTACAAAACCGATGTTAATAAGCCGATGTTAAAACTGCTTTTTGTAGTAGTGTCTACTTTGTTTTTGGTTCCTTTTTTATCTTTCCCCTTACCAGGCTATCGACGAAGAAGCATCTTGCAAGCAAGTTTTTTTCACTTTTCTTATTGTGCATGTTTGTTTTGGTATTATTTGTCTCTATTTGCAAGGTCTTAATTTTGTTTGTTGTTATGCATGTTTTCTTCTTAATAATAATTATGTTTTTGTTATGTTGTTGTTCATTTTTTGTTGAGTGGAAAAATTTTGACTTTTGCTTCCCGTCATGCTTGGTTTTGTTGTTGTGCATTTTTTCGATGGCAAACGAGGTTTTGCTTTTCTTTTCCTATTGTTCTTCTCATGCATGTTTTCTTTTTGTTCTGATCCATGTTAAGTTTTCGTTTTCCTGTGTTTTTGGTGCCTTTGTTGTTGTCCATTTTTTGTTGAATGGAAAAATTTTGACTTTTGCTTCCTTTTTATAATTTTATTGATGGTCTAACATTTATCCAATTTCTTTAGAATCAATTGGATTTTGATGGTTTTTAATTGCAGGTTTCTTGGTGCTGTTTGTGCATTGTACATTATTATCTCTACATGTTCTGGTGAGATGCGCTTCCATTATTATCTCTTGGTGCTTTTTGTGAGTTGTTGCATTTAGTTTTGTTGAGCCTATTTGAAGAGCCCTTAAAACCCTGTTTGGATCAACTTATGTACTTAACTCTTATAAAAGTTGTCTCATCTAACTTATGGGAGAGTTTTATTCATTTTACTTTCTTATTTTTTTTTCTTACAAGTGCTTATGAAGGAGGTAGTCTCAATCGGGCGTAATTGGAAAGAGAAGGTTTATGAAGGAGGTAGTCTCCAATCCAAGTTCTATTATTTCTCCTCCTATCATAAGCACCACCCCAACAACAGCACCACCACAACCACGCACAACAACAAAGGTATTGAAGAATAAAGGTTCCATTTTTATCTATTTTTCCCCCTTTTTTTGTCTAATTTTTTGTGGTTTAATTTTTGGGATAGGCTAACAGCGGTGCTGAAGGTTACGCGTTTTGCCCATGCAATGGTTGCAACAATAGGACTCGAGGTTACTGTTATGTTTTTTTTTGTTTTTTTAAAGACTCGAGGTTACTGCTCTGCTCTTTTTCGTTTTTTTTAAAAGAAAATTATCTCCTGCCATTTTTGCTACGAGAGTTGTTGTTGATTTCTTATTGTTTCTCTTATGTTCTTTTTCGTTGTTTTTTAAAAAAAATGATCTTCTACCATTTTTGCTACAAGAGTTGTTGCTGATTTATTGCAACAATATGATTACCAGGGCGGTGTTGAAGAATAAAGGTCTCATTTTTATCTATTTTTTCCCTTTTTTTTGTCTAATTTTTTGTGGTATGATTTTGGCTTTGTGTGTTTTTGTGGAGGATTTAGGGGGGTGAGAAAGGAGAAGGGTGGCTTCAGAATCTTCACTATGGTGTGTCTGGCCTTGGAAACAGACAATATGAGCATTTTTACAAGGTCTGCATTGGATTCTTACATTATTTTGGCTTTCTAAGGTTTCGATTTGATTTTAATCATGGAGTTGTTGCTTGTTGTGGCAATTGATGCAGGTGGCGAAGGTAGGTGTCGCCGATTGAATGTAGAAATGAAGAATAATAAACTGCAATGTTGGCAATATTAAAGTCGATACATATAGAGATGTTCTTAATTATATACATCAAATGCTTTGATAACTGATTAAATAGGGTGAAAAGATGTTAAGATTTATGTGTTTTTATATGCATGTTGTTTTGGATTGAGAAAAATGAAATTCGTGATTTTTCTTGGCAATTTGCAGTAACTTTGATGTTATTATCAATTGCATGCAGCTTGCTTACCCGGGAGAGACTGCTTGAACTTTTCTATGCTATGTATGAAAAAGATGCCAAAAAGGTCTTGATTTGTACTACGCTTAGATTATTTAAATCCACATTATTTTTTTACTAATAAGAAATCAATATATGATATCATGATATGCTATTTCGATAAGCGTTTAATTGATATCCATTGTGATTTTTGCTAATGAGATTGGCTTGACCATTGTGATGGACTTTTTTCATACAAGCTAAAGTCATAGGTTGCAGCAGGGTGGCCCTCTTGGTTCTCTAAGGTTGCTGGTGAGGCTATCAATGGATTAACCCCTCGGAGGGTCGACACTTTTGGGAAGATTGATAAGGTAAAGAGCATCTAGAACTCGATGAATAGTACACTTAATTTTGTTTCCAATTTTGGTTTGGTGATGTTGCTGAATTCTGATATGGTCTTGATGTCTAGATTTGATTTTTTTGACAATGTTGAGCTGATTAATATTAATAACTTTACTAAAATTCAGTAAAAAAATTATTATTAAATATGACTTTGTGGTTTTATCATCCGCTCTATTTACCATATTTTGGTTTTTGTTTGGCCAGTCCGTTTCAAGACCAAACCCTTTCGATTTTCGGTGCCTCATTGCATTTTAGCATTAGTATTTTACTCACTAAAAAAGAGAGAGAAACATAGAGGGAAGAAAAACACAACGTACGTACGGTTATTATGGTGATGAAACTCAAATATCTGTCTTCCATTGCCGAGGATGTCATCATCAAGAGATGTTCACAGTAATCTCTCTTTCCACTCTTATAGCCATATGCTAATAATAATGATAATAATCTTATTATACAAGGATGTTAGAATTATAACACGTGTATAGTGTTTTTTCATGGAAGAAAGTAGTTTTGTATTTTGTCCTTTTAATTTTCTCCATGTTGGTGTAGTTGGTCTCATAGAGCTTGGAAAAATTAAGAGAAAATGGAGCCAATTTCATGTTCTAATTTTGTGGTAGATTGTTTTCTTATATCTATATTTACTTTGCATTTGTTTATTTGTTACTTAGGAAACTGGACACTTCGGTAGAGAAATTGGTGGTGGATTTTGAAGGGGGGTGGAACCCTAAAATGGGAAACTATTGCAGAAAATTAGTTGAATTTTGCAGTGGGAAGGCTGTGAGTGAATTGTGCCACAACATAGAAGGAAACATCAACGTTGGCTCATTTAGCAGGTTGATATATGACATGATGCTTGCGTGGGAGAGACCTAGCTACTACGATGAAGAAGATACCACAGTGTGCATATTTATGATTTATCTCTCTCTCACACACACTATTGTTTTTTGGAACAAAATGAACTTGGATATAATCTAATATCATAATACTATCTCCAATCAAAATTAAAAGTAGCATTTCATTTTGATAATAACTGATAATTTTAGTTACGAGATGAAATATGATTTTAATAGAAGAATATTTTGTTTTCCTTTTTTGTTATAAACTTATAATGTACACACACAATTAGCAGAAGCTGTTGAAATGGAAATATTGGAGATATTTGATGAACCCATTAGGGGTCCAGATTATCTTGCAGTGGTTGACCATGGTTTTATTCTTCATATTTTAAGTAATGAAGTCTAATTGAATTGGATATCAGTTCAAGAATCTATTGCTGCTTACCAAATTTTGTTGACACAAGTAAGATTACATTTAGGAGGAGCTGAAGTAGGCTCTCCATGGCTTGAAATTATTGGTCATTAAACATTAGCCTAAGATCTGGTCCTGTTTAATCTGAACTTCAGCATTATCACCTTTCATATCTAAGTAAGATTTTGATCTAAAGCTTTTGTTTTTGTGCTTACTGTTGTCATTAATAAGATGAGGCTTTTGAGGTTTGCAGGAGAATGTAGCAAAAGAGAAAGAAGAAAGGAAGATAACTTTGAATACCACTCAGGAATAGGACGATATCGCTCTTTTTTATTCACATGTGAATGTGAGTATGAGTACGGTGCGTGTGGTGTGCGTTTTTATGATTATGTGTCATTTTTGCTATAGGTGGCTGATGCTTTGGAGATGATGGTGCGCATGACGCACAGAGGTGCTTGCGGCTGCGGCTGTGAAGCCAACACTAGAGATGGAGCAGGGATCATGGTGGCTCTACCTCACCAGTGTTACAAGGAGGTAGTATTCTATTCTATTTTATTTTTTAAATTTTTTTACGGAGAACTTTTGATTTTTTTTCCCTTTTTTTATAAATATCTTACTGTTGAATCACCCAGTGGCCGTCAGATTTGGAGGATGTCTATCCAAGATGGGCTGCAAACTCTCACTACACCTTGGTACCAATTCCGAAGGGACAAGAACTTGATGGCTCGAGATGAAGTTGTCTTTTATTATCGACCAAACCAAGGTGTGTGGGAGATCATTCTGAGGAAGGACATCGGATGGGATGAAGACCAATCCACCTAAATAAGAGAAAAAAACAGTTATCACAGTGTTTTGTTACTTTGGTTGTCCCTTAGAAAAACTGATATGTTTTTGGCTTTCAAATGCCTTCCGGTATTAGACAATATTATATTTGTTGTTTCTCTTCATTCAGTATATGTTATAAGAATATTTTGTGATGTTTAATTTTAATTAAATTATTATTATTATATTGCTGCACAAAATATTATCTGCCAAGCGACTGAATCAATCATATATACATGGTCTATGACAATATACAAAAAATGTAAATACTCACCAATCCTATAATAATTAACCAATGGTTCTCAACATTTATTGATAATTAAAATGTCATACTTAAGCTATCCTGATTTATTTTTGCTACTAAAGTGACAACGGTGGTGCTGGACACGTGTAAAATCATATTGTCTATGATTTGATTTTTTCCCTTAAAAAAATTGTTACATTTTAACCTCCATACATTCAAATTTCTATCAATTTTATTTTTATGTTTTTTTCTACGGGATTCAATTTGTCTTTCTTTTTTTTTGTTTATCCAGTTTATTGTTAATGGAAATATGCGTGATTGCTCCAGAAAATTAATTAACTTTAAAAATAATGAGTTCCATTACATTGATTAGCATATAATGATTGATTACTATATATAACAATTCATTAAATATTAATATATTGAAAAAAAAGAATTGTTAATTAAAATGTCATACTAAAGCTATCCTGATTTATTTTTGCTATTAAAGTGACAACGGTGGTGCTGGACACGTGTAAAATCATATTACTTATGATTTTATTTTTTCCGTTAAAAAAATTGTTACATTTAAACCTCTATACATTCAAATTTCTATTAATTTTATTTGTTTTTTTCTACGTGATGCAACCTGTCATTTTTTTTTGTTTTTCCAGTTTATTGTTAATGGAAATATGCGTGATTACTCCGGGAAATTAATTAGCTTTAAAAATAATGAGTTTCATTAAATTGATTAGGATATAATGATTGATTACTATATATAACAATTCATTAAATATTAATATATACGTAATTAATTGATGAATCATGGTATCATATTTTTGTCATTATTACATTTGATTTATTATATAATTAAATTCAATATAATGATATGTTACTATGAATACCAAAAAATTAATTATATTTATTATTTATTATTTGGAATCAATCAAAATTTAAACATGTGGTTACCACATGTCATTTTCCCTTTTAAAAATTATTTTGATTAATTACGAAATTATCTTGAATCAATCAAATTGTTTGAAACTATCAAATTGAATCACTATATATTTTTGAATCTATCAAATTTATATTTTAAAGTATATATCTTTTATACAGCTGCAAATCAATTAACATATTAATATTGAGAAAAAAGGACATTCACTTATTACAGAAATGGCGTGATTTGATTCTCATCATCTATGTTTTACCTATTGAGAAATCATACTGCTATTATTCTATTTGAGCCCATCACCAATAACATTATAGATATGAAAGAAGATTTCTTGTAAAAGTAATTATTGATAATTTGTAAGTGAAACAAAAACGTTAGAAACTTTGAAAAAACCTTTCCGTTAATAGGTACTTGGCAATTAATTAAATATTCTGTTGGAGTATGAAAATGGCCATGCTCTTCAAATTAATCAGAATATTCCGTTAGGATATGAAAATAATCATAATATTGTTACTTAACAATCAGCCTTTAAATATTACAGTATCAATTTTAATATATTATTAAAACCAACTTCAATTTCATACTCCTAATTATATAGTTATCTTTCCTTTAATCAAACAAATCATTATAATTAATTAATTATTTTAAATTTTGAATATTAACATAAGATTAATGTTTCAAACGAAAAAAAATTTAAATATATCAAAGATTAAAATCAAACTTTTAGGATTCAGTTTATTAGAATTAACCAAATAATTAGATTGATAAAAAATTATAGTAAACCAGCTTCAATTCAAATTAGTAGGTTCTTAGCCATCAATATTAAATATATGATTAAAACCAACTTCAATTTTATTCTTGTGTTTCCCGGTAATCACGACCAATTTAATGACATTTAATTAATAAGCATATTTTATTAGTATTTTTGTTAATTTTTATTTTGAATTAATAGCTACTTAACAATCAATTTTAGATTCCCTGCGGTTAAGATATGAAAACAATCATGATTTTCAAATTAATAAGATATGAAAACATGTAGTTATCACATGTCATCTTTCCTTTTAAAAATTATTTCAATTAATTACGAAATTATTATCTGGAAACAATCAAATTGTTTGAAACAATCAAGATTGAATCACAATATAGTTTTAAATCAATCATATCCATATTTTCAAGTATATATCTTTTATACAACTGCAAATCAAACACAAAGTTAGAAAATTTTATAAAAAAACATTAACAAGTACCTAACAATCATTTTTAAATATTTTGTTCAGACATGGGAATAATCATAATCTTCTAATTAATTTTAAATTTATAAAAACAAGACTTCGGTTGCTTTTCCAAAAAGTTAGACGTAAGTTTAAGAACTTTAATAGAAATATATACAAACACTAAACAAACAGACTCTTCATCCTCTAATTAAAAGCAAATACTATTATTAATCCATGTATACTCTCTAAATTAATTTTAATAATTTTAGTTGCAAATGGCATTTTTTAAAATATTTTTGTTTGAAACATTTACATTAATCCTAATATTTTAGGAGTCTTTATACCAATTTTAAAATATAAAAAACTACTCTTTTTAATATAAAAAGGCTCAACATTAATCCTAATATTTACCTTAAAATCATTATTATTATTATTATTATTATTATTATTATTATTATTATTATTATTATTATTATTATTACTCAAGTCAAGTGACCATGACTATGCTAGCGTGTTGCCTAGGATATTCCCGTGATTCGAATTTGTCATAAGCGTTCCTCTCATTTTTCACTTCAAATTTATTTTATTTTAATTTTTCGTGCTTTGTTACACTAGCTGATCTTTTTTGTTTTGGGGATTCGACAAGTACATAATTGATTGAATAATAAGCAAAGCTCTCTCCAGTTTATTATTATTATTATTATTATTACTCAAGTCAAGTGATCATGACTATGCTAGGGTGTTGCCTAGGATATTTCTGTGATTCAAATTTGTCACCATGAGCAGGTCAGGCCAACCACAGGATTTGAAGAAGTAAGTGTTCCTCTCATTTTTTTACTTCAATTTTATTTTATTTTTATTTTTCATCTTATTATTATTATTATTATTATTATTATTATTATTATTATTATTATTGTTGTTGTTGTTGTTGTTATTACTCAGGTCAATATGCTAGGGTGTTGCCTAGGATATTCCCGTGATTTGAATTTGTCACCATGGGCAGGTCACGACAACTACAGGATTTGAAGACGTAAGCGTTCCTCTCATTTTTCACTTCAATTTTATTTTATTTTAATTTTTCATGTTGTTGTTGTTGTTGTTGTGATTATTATTATTATTATTATTATTATTATTATTATTATTATTATTATTATTATTATTATTACTCAAGTCAAGTCACCATGACTATGCTGGGTGTTGCCTAGGACATTCCCGTGATTCAAATTTGTCACCATGAAGCAACCACGGGATTTGAAGAAGTAAGTATCCCTCTCATTTTTCACTTCAATTTTATTTTATTTTAATTTTTCATGCTCTGTTACACTATCTGGTCTTTTTTGTTTTGGGGATTCGGCAGGTACATAATTGATTGAATACATGTTTTTAACTCATTAAACTGTTTGGTTATGTTGCGTTTCTCATATTTGTTGATGGTTAACACCTTTTCACTTCGTGCAGGTTATTATTATTATTATTATTATTATTATTATTATTATTATTATTATTATGTTGTCTTTATTCTTCTATAGTTTCTTAGTTTGTTTTCTGATCAGAAAATCAATTGTTGCTTCATTGAGTGAATATGCAACGGGAGGTGCAATATCAGTAAAAGATAACTATTTTTTCTTTCATTTTCTGTCATTTTTATCATGTTTTTCTTCCTTTTATATGTTACAAATAACAAAAATACATGACATTATCTCTTGTGTGATCCCTTCTCTCCACCATGCGTAGGTCAGGGCAACCACGGGATTTTAAGGCATTAGTGTTCCTCTCATTTTTCACTTGAATTTAATTTTTTAAAAAATTTTCATGCTCTGTTGTTTTTATTTTATCTGTTCATTTGTATGTTGAGAATCAATTCGACTTCAACATAGCGAGTTTTTCTATTTTTTTTGAATGTTTGATATTTTATAGGACAATTCAATGTTTTCATTTTATTATTTTTACTGTGATTAGATTCCATTTCCAACACTATCACGTACTCAATCTATCGACCTTTTTATTTTTTATTATTAAATTTTGCTATATAGTTTATTAATTTTATGTGTTTAATTTTTTTTCAATACAAAAAACTGGGTTGTTTTCTGTTTCATTTGATGACAAATTACGTAGGATGATGATTAATAAACTGCTCATGTTTGTTCATAATTGTTCACTATTTTGAGTACAGACCATCATATACTATTCTCAATTAACAGGGACAACATATAATATGTGTTTATGTACCTATTGGTCAAAAAAACATCTTCTATGCCTCAAGTGGTGAATACCTTACAAGAAAGAGGAGCAATGGAACCATGCAATCAAAAATTACAATACTTGCTGGATAAAAAAAATCAAACAACCGTGCGTATGATCCTTTTTAGTGTATGCCTATACATAAGATATCATGCCTAGCTTAAGTAGCATACTTGATAATGCCAATTTTTTTTCTAGCATTTTCCTTTTTCTCTTGTCTTTTGATTTAAGGAATCTATTACTCCTTGAGCACTGCTGCTAGAAATGCATCAAATGGATATCGAGCACCCACACATCAAAATTTGGTATCAAATTTGATCTGTTAAAGTTGTTGTAGCATTTATTTTCATTTTGCTTGATTGGATTGATGATATATAATTATTCTTGCCCCAGTTATAGTGTGGATGGACTCAAGGATTGTGACAAATTGGTTCTTGAATATTTGCAGTAGCATTCAGGCATGTGAGTTATATACGCAACACATAGTTTTAAGACAAACATGTTTTGGGAATCTGATTGTATAACTGCAAAAGGACATTCAAATCAGTGTCTTCTTCACGGTCTTCCTCTCTTTCCCCTCCTAAATTTATATCAGCACTTGATTTTGTGTAATTAAGGACGCTCACATTATCAATGGCAAGCAGGTGATAATTGACAGGTACTTGATTTTGTGTACGCTTATTATTGAGGACCTCAATTATCAATAGCACCTCAATTGAGGACGCTTATTATTTTGATGGAAGATTCAAGCTATTTGAGAGGTACTTCAACTTCAAATTTCATGCTATTCTACTATAGATTTATGTCTTCTTTCTTCATTCTTATTAATTCGTGTTTCATTTTCTTCTTTAAAATTAAAGTCATGCTATTCTCATATTTCTTCGTTCTTTATTCGCTTTTGTGATCTCTTCTCTCCACCATGAGTAGGTCAGGGCAACCATGGGATTTGGAGACATTAGTGTTCCTCTTATTTTTTCACTTTAATTTTTTTTTAAAAAAAATATTTTATGCTTTGTTATACTCGCTACGTATTTATCTGTAATTGTCTAATTTCGGTTTGTTATAAACATTTATAATATAAATGTTAAAATTATTTTCTTATTTGTCCAATTCGTTGGTTAGAAAGAGGTGGCGGCAATCCTAGAGAGGAAAGA
>NC_038246.2:24910895-24944338 GCF_000004515.6 Glycine max | reverse complement strand
CCAATGCTAATGCATGGATATCTTGCTAGTTTAATTAAAGTTAATTAATCAAACATCATGAAAAACACAATATTATACTTTAAATATACCTGAACTTAATAAAATTCGTAAGAACAGATGAATATTAAATTTTAAATCCGTCAATTTTATACTCAAACCTAATCTTGTCCCACCTCTTTTGAGGATGGAAAAAATCAAATCCATCCCCAACGCGCACCTTGCCTTGCCTACTTCCTGTAGAATAATTGTAGTCAATATATTAAAACACTATTCAATCAAGAATAATGAACAAAACCTCAAAAGGAGGGTAGAAATATCAGGGGAGGGAACATCCGAAACACAAAAGGCAATAGACTGACGAGCTCCTACATTGGCTAGGCAATGGGCAACAACATCAGCCTCGTTGCCACACCTTGTAGTTTTGTCATTTCTTTTTTAATGAAGTAAAAAGAAAAGAAAAAAACTGAATGAATGTAAAACAACTTAACTCTATCAATGCATACTTATTAAACTTAAAAAAGAATATCTTTAATTATATACTTTACCATTAAACTTTTACAAATTTTATCAATCAAGTTTTTTATTTTTACGTATTTTTTCACAAGCTTTTTGTCCAGATATTTTACTATCATATTTTTAGTGTATTTTATCATTATATTCATAGTAAAACAATATCATTTAATTTTTTCTTTAATTTTTGTAGTGACACTTCAGATTGGTCATATGCATAAAAATTAAAATTTGGATGGTAAAATTTACTAAGAATATATATTATATAGTTAAATTGTTAAATGATAAAATATGCAACCATGTAAAAAATAATAATAAACAGAATGAGAAAATTTATAAAAATAATAAAAATTTAGGATTGTTTGCGGTGGGAACATGATAATGAACCACTGTTTTGACAGAAAAAGTACACGAAATCAGACGCGAAAGAGACACCTGAAACGGTTCTTTAAACAACCTATTTTTGTTCTTTGATAAAACCAAAAGCCACTCAAGAATCAAGATGCTTCCAACGTGTAATGGCTTCTAGAAATTGGCCACCGCCACTTTAATCAATGACTTCTCAAGTTTTGATCATTAATCAATCTATTTTCAAGTTACTTGCCTCACAACGAAGAAAATCTAAAAAATGCAAAAAAGGATAAAACAAAAGGGAGGAAATGATTATGAACTCGAAACACATAATGTTTTCTTCCTGAACTCTAGTGCGTATTTATCACATTAATCCCTAGAATTAAAAAAAAATATCAAATTTCTAAATTTGGATACTAAATATATCACTTAAAGTCACACTTTTAGAGACTTTTTTTTTTTAATTTTCTTCGATTATAAGATCTAATATGGACAAGCGTGTATCACTCACCAGATATGTTTTATTGATGCTTAAACAGCACTGAAGTGAAATTCGGGAAAAAAAAAATTGGGGCTAATCTGCATTTTTATTTCACAATAACATTGTATCACAAGTGATAACCCAAGCTTCGGAATGACAAAATCAACCAACATTTCACATCATGGACCAACCATAAAGAACATTACCACATGTATATCTGATATAAAGAAGAGGCAAAATCCATCTAAAACGACATGTTCCTCCGGAAAGCCGAAAGCAACATTCCAACACTAAAAACTTGCCGAATCCAAATCCAAATTCTAAAGCAGAAAAAAGAATGAAAAACCAGCGCCTTACAATCGTATAGCAGAAAAAAAAAAGTTCATGTATCATTTATCTTATCCCAAAGATCCAATTTTAAGACTCACCAAGTTCCACATATGTACCAAAACATTAGCACACACAATAATACCACACAATAAACACAACAACAGCAAAATCCAATTAAAACGACAAATCCTATAATAATTTCAAACCAGACAGATAGATAACAAAATGTTTACACCCACAATTTCCCCCAACCCAATTAAAACAAAGTCTAATTGATTAATCTTTCCAAACTCAAATTCCAATTATTAAAAAAAAAAACATTTCTAATAACTTCGAAACCTCCCCAAAAAAACTAGTCTTTATCAACAATTAAAGATATTCCTTACAATCGTATACCAGAAAAAAAACGAATAGATGTAAAAAGTGTCCATATATCATTTATCTTAACCTAAAGATCCAATTTTAAGACTAACCAAGTTTCCACGTATATATACCAACAACTGAAACATTAGCACGCACAATAAACAGAACAACAGTAAAATCCAATTAAAACAACAAGTCCTATAATAATTTCAAACCAGATAGATAGGTATCAAAATGTTTACACTCACAATTTCCCTCAACCCAGTTAAACCATGCCTAATTGACTAATTCCAAACCTAAAAATAACAATTATTATTATTATTATTATTATTATATATATAGGGAAAAAGAAAAATAAAAAAGAAACATTTTTAAATTCTAATCAGCACCTCCATAAGCCTGAAGTGCCTCCCCAGTCAACCTGCAAACCCTCCACTCGTTCAAGACCTCAGCACCCATCTCTTGATAAAATCTAATCGCATTCACATTCCAATCGAGAACAACCCATTCGACTCTTCCGTACTCCATCTTCACCGCCTGCTTCGCCACCGCAGACAGCAACATTCTCCCAAACCCTTTCCTCCTGTAACACTCCCTCACGAACAGGTCTTCCACGTAAAACCCTGGCTTCCCTAGAAAAGTCGAATAGTTCGGAAAAAACAACACAAACCCAACAACGGTAACACCGTCGAGGGTTTTGAACGTGTCGCTCTCGGGGTCGTTGATGGGATTGGAAAGGTTAAGGAGTTTGGTGATGGGTTTGTAGAAAGGGTTTGGGTTTAGGGTTGAATTGAGGAAGGGGGTGGGGGAGGCTTCTAGAAGGAGGACGGTGAAGGATTGGAAGGGTGGGGAAGTGAAGAGGGTGGAGGAGAGGGAGGACTCGGTGGCGGAGAAGAGGTGGGTGAGGCGTTCGAAGACGGCCATCTGGTGGATGAGCTTGTGGATGTGGGGAACATCGGAAGGGGTGGCGAGGCGGATGCGGGTGAAGAGAGGGGTGGTTTCCGGGAGGGATGTGGCGGGCTCCGGGGCTGGAGTTGGGGCCGGGGGCGGTGCTGCGGCGGCCATTGCTTGAGGAATGAGGATAGGGTTTTGATTGTGACTTTCGAGATTCTTAAAATATAAATGTCCACTCTAGTCTTGAGGTGTGGCCGCGGCCAACAAACTGTTGTTTTAAACTGAATATTGTATTTTTTTAATTTAAATCATTATGCAATTAGTTTTTATATGTTAGATTTATTTTTAAATTATAAAATAAATAGTAATTTTTTTGAGAAATTTTATATCAATATTATATTTTTAAAAAATTTATTATATGATATGTTTTTTTAAATTATTTTGTTAATATGTGATTGTTAAACTCTAATTGTTAAATTTATTTTTTAGTAATTAATTTTTATCTTCAAAATTTTTAAATTATAAAATTAATTATAATTTTATCTAAATATTATATTTATCACCTCAAAATATTAAATATATACAAAAAAATGGACACATACAAATTAGTCTTAATATTTTGAGGACTTGTGTAGACATATATGCAATGAAAATTTAATGAGTATATTATTTTTATATGTAAAAGAATTAACATAATGTTTATTTAAATAAAAATTTTCAATTTTAAAATGATTATAAAAAGAATATATTTCAAATGTGTTCTTATAAATATACTAATCAATAAAATAACAAAATTTAATTTTATTTAAAAATAATTTCAACTATATTAAAGAATCATAATAATCTGAAACTTTTCTATATAATACTGAAAAAAAGTTAGCAATGTGCAAGATTTTTCTGTAGTTTTTTTCTGAAAGATTTATTTGTAGATATTAAGAAGGGAAAAAAAACCTTGTAAACCATATTAATATCTGCATTTGGAGAAGATCTGAAGTTTTTTTTTTTTTTTTTGTGTGTGTGGTTAATTAAACAGTTAATTTTAAAGTGAAAATTAAATAACAAATAAACAATAACATATTTCATGTTTTTAATGGGAGTAAATTAAATTAAAAGATAAGATTATAACACATCGTTCAAATATAGTTAATTTGATATTTAATTCTTAAATTTCAATTTTAATTTACAAATTTATTTTAAAAACCTATATATGTCGTGATTTTAATGAGAGTAAATGAATGGATTTGAAAGTAAAAATTACATTTGATTCTTATTATGATTTAGTAATAAATTAAAAATATATTGAAAAGAGGAATAAAAAGATTGATAAGATAAAAATAATAGATGAAGAAGGATAAAAATAAGAAAAACAACAATAGATGATGATGAAGAAAAAGATAAAAAAAAATGAATGAAGAATAAAAGGATAAAAAATGAATGAAGAAAAAAAAAACAAGCACAAAAAAGCAAGTGAGTAAGGAAGAGACTTTTCTTTTATTTCAAACTAGTAAGTAACATGTGCGTTCACACGGGTAAACTAAAAAATACAATTGACAATATAGGCATCAACTATATAATTATAATATTGTAATTTTCTAAATTTAAAAGCAATTGAACGAGCTAAAAAACGATATAGGATAAAAAAGCGGATAATCGGTATGTACAAATGAAATCTAATGATGAGACAAAATAAAAGTAGGTGTTATATACCATAACTATTGGGAAATACCCAAGTCCCACATCGACTGCCTCACTCCTTGCAGTGCAACTTATATATCTGTTGGGTAACTTCACTTAAAGCCAATTGGTTTTAAGTTGAAATCTAACATAGCATCAGAGCTTGAATCTGTTCCTGGGACCTCGCCTTCGCTTCTGCTGCGGTCACCTACCATTTGTTGTTCACGCACCAAGCCCAAGAAGTGTTGTGCGTGAGGGGGTGTATTGGGAAATACCCAAGTCCCACATCGGCACTTGATGGTATAATAAGTGTCATTTTGGAAAAGCTTTTTGGATCATTGGAGGTTTTGAATATGGTTAGCAAGAACAGAGACTAACCATAATAGGCTAATGTAACATAGTGATCTCCCTCGAGCCCATAGAAAGTCCTTAGTGTTATCCATCCGTGCAAAATGGTTGGACTAGTCAAATCTTTATTATAGACAACATCATACAAATTGCCATGTCTTTCAATTAAATTCCAGTGATGATCGAGTTGGTCTTTCCATCTAACAGCAAAAGGCTTACTGACTTCACCAAACATCTACATTTGAAATAATTCAACATTAGAATGAGCCTAATTGGTTGCTTAGGTGTAGCACAATGATTCAAAAATCAATATGGTAATTGGAAATGATAGTTATATCATAATAAATGGTTGACTTGATCCTTTGCAAGTATGGTATGGAACATCTCAAGTTTAGTTTTTTTTTTATCTGCATCATTTTTTTTTGCCAATTGATAGCAGTTTGCCTTCAAGTTATTCATCAACTTTGAACTCCATATGGCATTAAAATAATTCCATCAATAAATGTCACTACATTACACAATGCTATAACAGAAATTGCTATTAAGGTTGTACCTAATACTAATATAGAATGTTATACAAAAATTAGCAGTTCCTTGCTAGGTTAACATAAAAATTCAGATGACCCAACTATTTTCCATGTGCAATGTGGCCACCATTATGCATATTAACCATTGAAACAAAACAAATCATTAATACACAGCTGTAATGACATTAATAAATATGCAGTAAACCAAATTTGAATAAAAGCCAATTGCAAGAAGTAAAAAAACAAATCTGACATGTGAAATTGCCAAGTCATGTTTCATAATAGACTATATGTATATATATATATATTTATCATACTGAATCATATATAACCTTGCAACCTACAGGTCACAGGTTGTTGTTGTTGATACAACGTCACAAGTTATGATTGCATTCAAAATGTCATGATTTTGTACTCTTATTTGGAGCTTGATTTGTAAGGGTACACTATCATATATTAGTGAGGTTGTGTCTGGGAGTGTTACACAGTCAGTGTCATCATTTCAGGATGCTAATGAAGGCTCAAAAGAGTATTGCTTGGAACTTCATAGCACGTATGAGTTTGAGAAGCCTAAAAAAGTACAATTTCTTTGGAAGTAAGTAGACAAAGCTTAATGTTACTAGACTGGCAAAGAGAAAAGGCAAGCAACAACATAGACCATTTTCATCTGTTACTATTTTCTAATTCATACAATGTTGTAGTTCGTAGCAATGATCTTAGAAATAACCAAGGAACATGCTAGACAGGGCAGAAAAGCTGAACAACTTGCCTAATAAACTGGTATGTCATGGAACTTGAGAATTGCTTTTGATTAGAAGGAAAATTATAGGAGGATTATGAACTGGCATGGCAAAGATTGGAAAATCATTGACCATGAAATACAAAAGGCAAGAAAGAATATTCACAGGCTCCACAAAATAAGCAATGCATAGGAATTGTTATAGTTAACTTATATTGGTGATGAATTCTGAACTTAATATGGATTGATAATCTTTGCACCATTAAATATTGGATAAAAAAAAACCAATTAATCAGATTAAGATTTAGCTAATTTTATCATTGAATGCTATAACATGTTTGACATTATTTTTATAGTGAATATTGTTATGCAATGTAAATCAAGATCTGTTATCTATTGTTATGTTGAGATAAAAATGCAAATGACACATCTATTTCCATTGTCAATATGCCCACGATTATCTATATTAAGAAATGAAACAAAAGAACTAATAAATACACAATTGTAATTACATTAAAAAGCTATAGGACAAATAATTGGTAGGAAAGCCAATTTCAACATGTCACAAATCGCACCAACTACTCTTTCATATTACAATACATGTTTGTAAATCAGATTAAATAAAATACATGAAGGAACCAATGTTGTAATAGTACAGGATTGAAATGGTCTTGTTTTAAAATATGATTCAGTGTTGACAACAGACACATTTAGAATAATTGATATAATTTTTTCCCCCTGCTATACACATAAATTATTAAAAATTAAATGTCTGCTTCTTTGTTTTGTGTTCCACATTGATATGATCATCCAAAAATGAATTTACTGTGATAACCAAGAAAGGAGAAGCAAAGAATCATAACACTAACTTGATCTCAGCTCTGCCGTGCCGCATGAGGCGGACGATTTTCATCTTCAAAGCCAAACTCTGTCTTGATTTTTGACACATTATCCATGGTTTTTCCACTGTTAATGGAAAAAGCACATGAGGTTTTGAAATGCAGAGGAAACTCATGAATCAATGTTTCTGCTTTAAAGATTGAACCATGTTTCAGCAACACCAGTTTTGCTTCCTGCACCTACCAACATACTTGCACACCCACACAATTTCAGATAATTTGAAAATGTTCCTTTCGTCAATCTGATACGAATCACGGATGTATAAAATCATTACGGATTTTTCATTTGTATGATTGAATAGCCTTTTTTTTTGTTTTTTTTTGCCACTATTTTGATTGTGTATAAAAATAATTTGTGCTCTTGTGGTATATATTATTAATTTCTAGCCAATGCATCACAATAATATGACACTTAAAAAAATTCATTTTCGTGTTAATTAAAAAGAATTGCCATGGTATCATATGTGGCAGATTACTAACTACTGACAGCCGAATTAATAAAATGTGGGTTTTAGCCATTAGACATAATTTTTTTTATTATGTAATTAATGTACTTTTTCTATTGAATAGAAGCAAAAAAAATGTTACTTATGGTAGTAATTGTTACTTTCTTGGTAAATATTTCAATTGCCTGGTTCATATTGTGTGGCTAAACCGTAAGAAGAATAACAAAAATTTCAATACACAGGTTGATTGCACAAATATGATGTGTACACAGTGATGTTATTTTTTAAATTCGAAGGCAAGAGAATAAGTAAAAGATTAATATAAGTAAAGAAATGAATCTAGACTACAAAAAACTAATTTTGATATGAAGCACAAGGTTAATATATATAATTTATCGAAATGCAACTAACAGTCTTAATGTTATGCAAAGGACATAGTAACTTTACAACTTTTTACTAAGCTTAAAAGGACATTGTATATCAATTAGAAACTTGGCCAAAATAACACATAGTTCACAACTAGATCGGGAAACTCGAAGACAAGTAGCATGCCAGGTTGGAATGCCTGCGTTTCACAAAAAAGATTTCCATCCTGCTCCAATTTTACCTATCTTCCTCCAGTGATTATAAACAATGTGACATTCGACAATGTCTTCCAAATTTAAATACTCGAATCCTTTATCTTTCATGAAATAATACATGTGGTTGGGTACATCCTAGTATTAACAAAAATCAATGTGAGAACTAGAAGAAATTAGCAATTTTATAGGTAAAGGATAATTGAATAACTTAATTATGTGTTAAGTCACACAGCAAGTTACTGCAACTAATTTTGTATTCATTGAGAAGCACCGTGAAAGTCATCGAGTTTGGTACTTGATGATATAATGAGTGCCACTTTGGGAACGATTTTGGAGGGCTGCTGGATTTGTATATGGTGATGAAGAAGACACTTTGACCATGGTGGGCTAACATGACTTGATGATCTCTGATTAATTGATAGAAATGCCTAATTGCTCTCCACCCAGAGATAATCCTTGGGCTTTGCAAATTTTGGTTGTAGACAATAGTATGCATGTTGCCATCTTTGTCAATCAAATGCCAATAGCGTTCAAGGAGGTCATTTCATCTCTTGGCAAATGACTTACTAATTTCTCCATGAGGCTACAAATGAAACACTTGTGACATTAGAATAAAGAAAACCAATTGCTCCTCTTAATAAATGTTTCACCTAATAGGTCTGCTGCCTAAAGAAGTAGAGGAAATAATATAGTAAACAAAAATGGAAATAATATGGTAAACAGAAATGGAAATCACAACAACATCATAATAAATGTTTGACCTTGTCCTTCGCATGAACAATGTTTAAAATCTCCTCTTTAGTTTTGGTGACCTTCAACATCATGTTGGCCATCTCATAGCACTATTCGTGGTCTTGATTGCCCAAATCTGAATTCCATATACAGTTCAAGAGTGGTACTTGTTAAATGTTCATATATAAATAAGTGTTTAAGCACATAAATGCCCTTAACCGTTTAAGTGCATAAATGGTATACAATCCTATAACAAAATGAACATTAATCCTGTATTAGCATAAAACTTCAGCACTTATAAATTTCATATCATGAATTGATAAAACTGCAACACTACTATATTATATATAATGTACATCCAGATTATGCATATTGTTGATTTGACACAGGAAAACCAACCAACACACAAAGGTAAAGACGTTGAAAAACCTGCAACACTCATAAATTGATCAAATGCCAACTTCAAAACATAACAACACAGGTTTTAATATGAACTTCAAAACTACTGGGTCAGTATAGACTACATGATATATCAAGGGTACTCAAAGAACTGCAAAACAACCAATGTCATAACACTACAGGATGCATATGATTTTGTTTTCAATGTATCATTATGTGTTGACAGTCGCCAGAGTCATGAATACAATGTTCAAATAAGTGTATACAACTAAGGACTATTTATATAGTAATTTTGTTAACAGTTAAGCCCATTGACAGTATATCTAATGAACTAAAATCAATTGAGTCTATTCAATCAAAACACTTTTCCAAATCATATTTTCAGAAACCTTTTCATATAAAAATACATAACTAAGGACTATCTAGACATATTATTATTAGCAAGGCACACGTGTGATCAACTAAAATCAAATGCCCTGTTTTATATTTTGTATTCCTCATTGCTATAGTTATTGAAAGAATCATACACTCTATTAACAATACAAAGGAAATGCAAAGAAAACAGAGAACCTACATATACTATGAATGAACAAAAAATCATACCACGACCGTTGCGTTGACGCGAGTTGGCTATCGGGTTGACATTGTCACCCAGTGCCATTGGCATCGGAGGGGAGTGTGGTTGTGCCTAAGAAGGACCAGCCTCATCTACAATGTCAGGTTCTTTCTTCATTTTCAATACAACGACGATTGTACTCCCACTAGTCAGCGAAGAAGGCAGATGAAGCCTTGGAAATGCAACAGATTGAAACTGTGTTTACGGTTTTAATTTGCCTCTGTGTCCACCAACATGCACTTTTACTTGGTGCACCCACAAATTTGCATCCACATTGACACCAATTCCAATAATTCATAAATTATGATTTGGTGAACGTGATATTATGAATCGATAAAACTGTTACGGATTCGTAATTGGTATGGGTAAATAGTGATTATTTGATTGTTGCTAACCGTTTAAAATATGACTATCTAAAATTAACCTTTTTGCGAATGAATGACATTAATATCACAATTTTAAGTAATATTTCAAATTAATTAAATAAAATTTTCATGAAATCCTATAATATGGTCAAACACATACTTAAGCCATATTAGATAACCCAATAGTTCAACAAAGAATAGTTGTCTTCTGTGGCGCTGACATGACACATACAATTTTTCTCATTTAAGTAGAATAGTTTGCATAATATTTTTTCACAACAAACTATAAAATAAAAAATAAAAAAAATTGGATTACATGACATGTATTGTAGACACCAGTGTTAAACATTGCATTCAACATACATGCATACAACATTCAACTGAAACCTGCTGCTGCAACCAATCGTGGTATTCTTATTCAATAAGAAGCACCAAATCATTACACTGTAAATACAATATTATACCTTATACCAAAATTGTACACACATCTAACCTTAAACTAAATACAATTCACAAAACCATTAACTACAAACAAATGTTCGAACTTAGGAGCAACAAAGCTTCTTAATGCCTCTTGTTCACACAACTAACAAACAAAAAAAAGTGTATCAAATTCAGCAAGATATTGATGTGATGAACCAAATTATGCAAGATGTTGCTCCCAGGACACCTATCACCTCTTCCATTGTATTTTTGTTGAGATGTTTACAATAATATAACAGTTTACTGCTACTAACAATAAACTTCATACACAGACTAATACATGATTTTTGTTTCTATGTTACAATCATATTAGTTAAAAATGGTCATACAATTGACAATGATCATATTTTGGACATCTAAAATAGGTATATGTTTCATATTTCCATGTCATATTGTTTATGATCTCTGTCTTACATTAAAGCATAACAAAAAAACAAAATAATATTCCAAATACATTGTTCTTAACATCAAATTTAAGAACAATAGATACATGTTACAATCATGAACCAATTTGTAATACTTAAGAAAATGAAAATTCCTCATTCCAAATTAGTGTAGCTTAGGGTGCATTATTTCTGCTTCCGCCAATACCTTCACACCTGTGATCATCTTAGTATTTTCAATTGATGATCTTTGTGCAATTGTCTTTGCAGCTAACTGCCAATATGATATTGTTACATAATCAATAAAAGCACACTTTACTAACCATTATTACAACATAATAACATTCAACACTTCGCATACCTCCTGTGCCACAATTAAGAACTCCTTTGAATGAAACATCCTTAGCACTTGCTTGTCATGACAAATTTGATTTACCGTATATGCAATAGGATTGTTAACAACATCTCTAAGACATCTACCTTCAGCATTTTCTCTTTCTATTAAAAATAGAAGACGTTTGCCAATAAGCAACAATACCTATGGTGGATACACTCTAGAATCAGAATCCTGCATGAATAAGTTAGCAAAGCAACTTTAGTTAACATTGGTTATACTATTAAAACCATCACATGTCCTTGATAAATCTGTAACTACCTTAGTTGTCAAAATAAGATTATGGCATTCCTCATTCAGTAACTTTGATACATTAGAATTTGGTAATTTTAACCACACAATTCTAGATTCATCATAAACTTGAGCTATTAATGAGTACCTGTAACTTATTGATGTTCCACTGTATTGTTCAAAGGTTCAACATGGATAAAAAAATAGAATGTATGAATTAAACATGTTTACCTGGGAATAAGTGGAACATTGAGTTGAGCTTGGTAATGTCTGTTGTCATCATAGTTGACTAATCGTTCACCATTTTCTATTTCCCACCAAGGTTTATTATCCATGAATCCAACAATTTTTGCCCAAACTACACACAAATTATCCTTAACATTGCACGACACCATACTTAGATATTAGTGAATACCATATTACATATAATTGATGATCCAACTAAATGGTTGTATACAAAGGAGTAAAAATATTGACCGATCCAAACAAATGCAAATCTACAATCCTTTTGTGTGGATTAAGAATTAGGAATATGAAATACACCTCTTTTGTAAATGGTCCAAGATTAATCATATATACTTTGTTAGGCATGACTCTGCTATAACACATGTAACACTAATTTCACCACAAGCATAAAAAAATTCACAAACAAAACAGACACTATGTCAATATCACAACTACAGTATCAACACAGTAAATCAATGGATACCTTATTATTGAATTATGCATGGTTGGTAAACTTGGATCCAATAATATGTTGCTGACATTGGCCATAGTCACAACATACATTTCACCAGATTCATTGACATGTATTTAGTTAATTGACAATTACAAATAAATGTAGCATCATCAACCTACAATGACTCTCAATTTTTTTGTAATACCTACCATGAGTCAATGCACCACATCCTTGCAGTCTCCTATGTTGATTGCCAAAAAAGGAGTTGTAACATTACCATCTCTCACAAACTTTATTATAACTTCCACGTATTGATCACAGAAAACACACTCAATAGTGTTCCTGCACATGCAATTGACTATCAGACACTAATGATGAGGACATGACCAAGAGCAAGGGCAAGGATCCACTTGAAGGACTTGGAGGACCTATGACAAGGGCTAGAGCAAGGAAAGCCAAGGAAGCTCTTCAACAAGTGCTATCCATACTATTTGAATACAAGCCCAAGTTTCAAGGAGAAAAGTCCAAGGTTGTGAGTTGTATCATGGCCCAAATGGAGGAGGACTAAATGGCACCACTTTGTCTCAATTTTAGAGTGTTTAGTTTGTCTAAATAATGGCCCAATCCTTGTAAAGTTGGCTGACCAAAAATATGTTTTGGGTTAATCAACTAAAAGGGCTTTAGTTAGGTTTAGTTCAAGTTGTAATAAGGGCCCAATTGGCAACCTAGGCATCAGCCTTTTGGGAGACCAAATGGTGGCTGACTTGTTGGCTGTTGGGGGTGACTTTTGGTTGCCACAATTTCAGTTACACTTAGCCATTAAGTTCTTTTAATTCCCTAGGTTAATGGCATTAAGTTATTTTAATTCTAGGTTAGTGGGTCATTACTAAAATCTGATGTAAAACTTCTATATAAGCTAAACCATTTTATCAATAAACACAAGTTGAGTTTTAATCAGAAAATTAGAGTTTATCTCTTTTATCTTAGTGAGAGTGATTCTCCTAAATTCTTGAGTGATTCAAGAACACCCTGGCTATATCAAAGGACTTTCACAACCTTTGTGTGTTGCCCTCGCCGAAAAGAGTGATTATTTCCTTCCTTTCATCTTCAACCTTGTTATTTCAAACTACAATTCCAGAAAATTCACTTCTGCCCAGAATTATCTCGTGGCCATAACTCCCATTTTACGCACTCAAATTTAGCGATTCTTGAGCCTAAATTGAATTTCAAAACGAGAGCTTTCACCTCGTTTTGGAATCACCTCATTTGGAGCCCTGTAGCTTGAGTTATTTCCATTTCTATATTTCTGTCCAACCACCACTTAACTTATGTTTTACCATCTCATTAATCCATTTTATGCCAAGAACCACCTTATTAAGACCCACAAAATTAACCACCTTATTTTCCATCCTCTCCTTAATCAATTTCCGCATTTTCCATCAAGGTTTAATCCTAGACGATCCTAAGTCAGCCCTTGTGCCATGAGGGTTCATATCATTTGGTATCAGAGCTCCGGTTCTAGGATCAACACTTCCTTTGCTGGAAATATTGGGTAACATCCTTCTTTATTCTCTTTGCCATTTATATTACCTTCTTATTCATATTTTTTTAGGCTGAACCATTGCAAAAGTTAAGCCTTTTGATCTCTTTGTTAAAAAAAAAAGCAGAATTTCGTATAAGCAAAATTAAAAAAAATAAAATTGGGCTGAATGGTTCATGCTTGAAGAACTTTAAAAAAAATCTCTTTAAGGTAATATATTGGTTGCATGAAGGATTGTTACTTGAATTCCTAAATTCTGAATTTTATTTCCTTCATTTGTGCCTAAAAACATTGTTAGCCTTTTTCTTGGTTAACCTTTTCCTTGTCTCTCTAGCCTTACCTTACACATATTGGTGAATTGTTCTTTGTTGTGGCCATAATCTCTTGAATTGCCTAAGAACTCAAGGGGAATTAGAGTGGTAAAAGGCAAGAGTGTTTCATTAGAGAAAAGCCATAATGGTGTGATACATTTGAGTGGGTGAGGTATTCAAACAACAGCTATAATTGTCTTGTTACGTTTGATTTGTTTGTTTGAGATGGCAGGAACAATCCTAATGATGGAGGGGGGCTTTCGCAATTCCAAATGCAAGCTTTGATGCAACATATGGAGAGGTTAATGAAACAACGAGATGATGCGCTCCATGAGAGGTTGGATCAAATGGAGAACAGAGATCATAATGAAGAAGAAAGGAGGAGAAGAGGGAATGATGGTGTTCCTAGACAAAACCGAATTGATGGTATTAAACTCATCATTCCTCCCTTTAAAGGAAAGAATGATCTGGAGGCCTACTTGGAGTGGGAGATGAAAATAGAGCATGTTTTCTCATGCAACAACTATGAGGAGGACCAAAAGGTGAAGCTTGCCGCCACGGAGTTTTCCGACTATGCTCTTGTGTGGTGGAACAAGCTACAAAAGGAGAGAGCAAGAAATGAAGAGCCAATGGTTGATACATGGACGAAGATGAAAAAGATCATGAGGAAGCGTATGTGCCGG
Source organism: Glycine max (assembly GCF_000004515.6). NCBI lineage: Eukaryota > Viridiplantae > Streptophyta > Magnoliopsida > Fabales > Fabaceae > Glycine > Glycine max. The sequence goes on along the minus strand of NC_038246.2, from coordinate 24,929,379 downwards.
CTAGTTACTCAAGGGACTTGAAATTCAAGCTCCAAAAACTAACCCAAGGTAACAAGGGGGTTGAGGAGTATTTCAAGGAAATGGATGTGCTCATGATTCAAGCAAAGATTAAAGAAGATGAGGAGGTAACTATGGCTCGATTTCTTAATGGTTTGACTAATGATATCTGTGATATTGTTGAGCTGCAAGAGTTTGTTGAAATGGATGATTTTCTTCACATAGAAATCCAAGTAGAGAAACCATTATAAAGGAAAGGAGTGGCTAAGAGGAGTTTTACCAACTTTGGTTCTTCTAGTTGGAAAGACAAAGGTAAGAAAGATGGGGCTGCTACTTCTAGTAGTTCCACACCTATCCCATCAAAAACTCGCTCAAAGTCCCAAGAGGAACCCTCTAAAAGGAGTAGAGATGTGAAGTGTTTCAAGTGCCAAGGCCTAGGACACTATGCTTATGAGTGCCCTAACAAAAGGTCCATGGTTCTTAGAGATGGAGAATATATAAGTGAATCCAATGTTGAAGAGGAAGAGGAGAGTGAGTACGTAGAGGAAGAGGAGACTCTGGAGGGAGATTTGATGATTAGGCGGTTACTTGGTGGTCAATTGAAGCATGAGGAGGAGAGCCAAAGAGAAAACATCTTTCACACTAGATGTTTAATCAATGGCAAGGTGTGCATGGTGATCATTGATAGAGGTAGTTGCACCAATGTGGCTAGTGCTAGATTAGTGTCAAAGCTAAATTTAGCTACTAAACCACATCCTAGGCCATACAAACTTCAATGGCTTAGTAAGGATGAGGAGGTGCAAGTGATGGAAAAATGCTTGTGGGGTATCTATGGAGGCTGGATCTTTGAGCTTCAATGAGGTCCTTTAATGGTGATTTTCCACCATGGAGATGCAGCGGAAGACAAAGGAAAAGAGGTGAGAGGAGGTGCCATCCACTAGGGAATAAGCCATGGAAGAAAGAGCTTCACCACCAAGATGAGCCTTGGATAAGAAGCTTGGAGAGGATGCTTCAATGGAGGAAAAGAAAGAGGGAGAGAAAGAGAGAGGGGAGAGCACGAAATTGAAAGAAGAAAAAGGGAGAGAAGTTGAACTTTGAGTTGTGTCTCACAAGACTCTCATTCATCAAAGTTACAACAAGTGTTACACATGCTTCTATTTATAGACTAGGTAGCTTCCTTGAGAAGCTTTCTTGAGAAAACTTCCTTGAGAAGCTTCTTTGAGAAAACTTCCTTGAGAAGCTAGAGCTTAGCTACACATACCCCTCTAATAACTAAGCTCACCTCCTTGAGAAGCTTCCTTGAGAAGCTAGAGTTTAGCTACACACACCTCTCTAATAGCTAAGCTCACCTCCTTGAGATGAGAAGCTAGAACTTAGCTACACACCCCCTTATAATAGCTAAGCTCACCCCCATGACAAAATACATGAAAATACAAAAAAAGTCCCTACTACAAAGACTACTCAAAATGCCTCGAAATACAAGGCTAAAACCCTATGCTACTAGAATGGCCAAAATACAAGGCCTAAACGAAGGAAAAAAAAACCTATTCTAATATTTACAAAGATAAGCGGGCTCATACTTAGCCCATGGGCTCAAAATCTACCCTAAGGCTCATGTGAACCCTAGGGCCTTCCCTTGGATCTCTGGCCCAATCTACTTGGAGTCTTCTATCCAATGCCCTTGCGGGGTAGGATTGCATCAGCAAGTGAGGCAACAAGTTGAAGTGGACGTTTCCATTGGGAAATATAATGATAAGGTACTTTGTGATGTTGTTCCTATGGAGGCCAGTCACTTACTTTTGGGGAGACCATGACAATTTGATAAAAGAGCCAATCATGACGATTACAGAAACAAGATCTCTTTCATGCACCAAGACAAAAAGATTGTGCTCAAGCCATTGAGTCCACAAGAAGTGTGTGAGGATCAAAAGAAAATGAGAGAAAAACTTCTTCAAGGGAAAAGAGAAAAAGAAAAAGTGAGCAAAACACTTGAGAGTGAGAAAAAGAGGGAAACACTTGAGAGGAAAAAGAGTGAACAAAAGAAGAGTGAAACACTTGAAGTGAGGGAGAGCTATTTAGCGACAAAAAGTGAGGTCAAGAGGTTGTTTCGTGCTAAACAGTCACTATACATCTTGTTTTGCAAAAATCAGATTTTGACCACTAACACTTTTGATGATTTTGAAGTGCCTTGTAGTGTTAAAACTCTTTTGCAGGATTTTCAAGACATGTTTCCATCAAATGTGCCAAGTGGACTACCACTGATGCAATCCTCCCTAGGAAGGGACCAATCACTAGAACCATGAGCAAGAGGCTCCAAGAAGATTGGGCTAGAGTTGCTGAAGAAGGCCCTAGGGTTCTCATGAACCTTAGGGTAGATTTCTGAGCCCATGGGCCAAGGTTGGGTCCAATTATCTTTGTACATATTAGACTAGGATGTCATTATATTTGGTCCTTGTATATAGGGCTCCATATTGTAGGTAGGGTACCCTAGAAATATAGGATTTTTCAGCCCTTGTATTTTTGGGCACCTAGACTAGTTTTTGTATTAGGGGTAGTTTTGTAATTTCACATGCACTAAGTGGATATTTGATGTGTGTGGTTGGAAATAAATTTAATTGAATTGGTAGAAGCCCAATCCAATTAAATTTTAGAGGGGGAGGTGAGCATTTGCTTACTACACCCCATTGTCACATCATATAGTCACACTTTGTGCATGTCCTTCATGCTTTTCATGCCTCATGACACCTAAGCACACTTAGTGGAGAATCTTGTAATTGATCTTGGATTAGTGGGCTGAACCATAACTAAAATTCACTAATCATAATTAGTGAAATTTTGGCTCCAAAGTTTGGCTCCACAAATTCAATTTCAAATTCAAGTGAAAATTGAATTTCCCTCCAATTTTGTGTGACACTTAGGCTATAAATAGAGGTCATGTGTGTGTATTTTTTTTCAACTTTGATCATTTGAATATTAACTTCAGATTTCAGAGCTCTTTTTTTAGCACAAAATTTCGTGCTCTTCTCTCCTTCTCCCTTCATTCATCTCCTTCTTCCTCCAAGCTCTTATCCATGGCCTCCTATGGTGGTGAGCTTCTTCTAGACTCATCTTCTCCTTGAAGTGGCGTCTCCTCTCTCTCTTCCTTCTCCATTCCGCTGCCATTTATCTTCCAAGAAGCAAAGGAATCCATTGATGAAGAAGATCCTAGGCCTACAAGCTCCAATGGAGCTTGCATCAACCACCTTTGAGGAGAATTGAGCATCAAATTGATCTCATTCTGGCAGCTTCTTTGCCCAATAGGCCAGCCTATAGAAGTAATCCACAAGAAACCAAAGAGATTCAAAGACAAGTGGATGAACTCATTAGCAAAGGTTGGGTAAGAGATAGTATGAGTCCTTGTGTTGTCCCAATGATTTTGGTCCCTAAAAAGGATGGGACATGGCGCATGTGTTCTGATTGTAGAGCCCTTAATAACATCACCATTAAATATAGGCATCCTATACCTAGGCTTGATGAATTGCATGGTGCATGTTACTTCTCTAAAATCGTTTTAAAAAGTGGATACAATCAAATTAGGATTAGAGAAGGGGATGAATGGAAAATTGCTTTTAAAACAAAATATGGTTTGTATGAATGGTTGGTTATGCCTTTTGGCCTAACTAACGCTCCTAGCACTTTCATGAGATTAATGAACCATATCTTGAGAGAGTTCATAGGAAAGTTCGTTGTGGTGTACTTTGATGATATTCTTATCTATAGCACTTCACTTGATTTGCATATTGATCATTTAAAATCTGTCTTGACTGTGCTTAGCGAAGAAAAATTGTATGCCAATCTTGAAAAATGCATCTTTTGTACTAACCATGTTGTGTTTCTTGGTTTTGTTGTGAGTTCAAAAGGAGTGCAAGTTGATGAGGAGAAGGTTAGAGCTATTCAAGAATGGCCTACACCTAAGTCCGTGACCGAGGTGAGGAGTTTCCATGGCTTAGCAAGTTTTTATAGACGATTTGTGAAGGATTTTAGCACATTGGCAGCACCTCTCAATGAAGTGCTCAAGAAAAATGTTGATTTCAAATGGGGAGAGAAACAAGAAGAAGCTTTCAATGTTCTTAAGCAAAAGCTAACTAATGCCCCCATACTTGCGTTGCCAAACTTTCAAAAATCTTTTGAAATTGAGTGTGATGCTTCAAATGTTGGATTGGGGCTGTGTTGATGCAAGAAGGCCATCCAATTGCTTATTTTAGTGAAAAGTTAAGTGGTCCTACCCTTAACTATTCAACTTATGATAAGGAGTTGTATGCCTTAGTACGGGCTTTGAAAACATGGCAACATTACCTTTATCCCAAGGAATTTGTCATTTATAGTGACCATGAGTCCCTCAAATATATCAAGGGGCAAGGCAAGCTTAACAAAAGGCATGCGAAGTGGGTGGAATTCCTAGAGCAATTCCCTTATGTTATCAAACATAAAAAGGGAAAAGGTAATATTGTAGCCGATGCTCTTTCTCGGCGTCATGCCTTACTTTCTATGCTTGAAACAAAATTGATTGGTCTTGAATGTTTGAAAAGCATGTATGAAAATGATGAAACTTTTAGAAAATTTTTTTAAAAGTGTGAAATTTTTTCAGAAAATGGTTTCTTTAGACATGAAGGCTTTCTTTTCAAAGAAAACAAATTGTGTGTGCCTAAATGTTCTACTAGAAATTTGCTTGTTTGTGAAGCACATGAAGGAGGTTTAATAGGGCATTTTGGGGTCCAAAAGACTCTAGAAACATTACAAGAACATTTTTATTGGCCTCATATGCAAAAGGATGTGCAGAAATTTTGTGAACATTGCATTGTATGTAAAAAGGCAAAGTCTAAGGTAAAGCCTCATGGATTGTATACTCCATTGCCAATTCCGAAGTATCCTTGGATTGATTTATCCATGGATTTTGTTTTGGGGCTGCCAAAAACAAGCAATGGTAGAGATTCCATTTTTGTGGTTGTTGATAGGTTTTCTAAAATGGCTCATTTTATTCCATGTAAAAAAGTTGATGATGCTTCCCATGTGGCTGATTTGTTTTTCAAGGAGATTGTGAGACTCCATGGTTTGCGAAGGAGCATTGTTAGTGACAGGGACTCTAAGTTCCTAAGCCATTTTGGAGGACTTTGTGGAGCAAGTTGGAAACTAAATTGTTATTTTCAACCACTTGTCACCCACAAACCGATGGGCAAACGAAAGTTGTTAATAGGACTTTGGGAACTTTGCTTAGGACAATTTTGAGGAAGAACTTAAAAACTTGGGAAGCTTGTTTACTCCATGTTGAATTTGCTTACAATAGAGTTGTTCATAGCACCACTAATTGTTCTCCTTTTGAAGTTGTTTATGGTTTTAACCCACTAACTCCTCTTGATCTTTTGCCTATGCCTAATGTTTCTGTTTTAAAGCATAAAGAAGGTCAAGCAAAGGCGGACTATGTGAAGAAGCTTCATGACAGAGTCAAAGATCAAATTGAGAGGAAAAATAAAAGCTATGCTAAACAAGCCAACAAAGGGAGAAAGAAGGTTGTCTTCGAACCCGGAGATTGGGTTTGGGTGCACATGAGAAAAGAAAGGTTTCCGGAACAAAGGAAATCAAAGCTTCAACCATGGGGAGATGGACCATTTCAAGTGCTTGAAAGAATCAATGACAATGCTTACAAAGTTGAGCTGCCCGATGAGTATAATGTTAGTTCCACCTTCAATGTCTCTGACTTATCTCTTTTTGATGCAAATGGAGAATCCGATTTGAGGACAAATCCTTCTCAAGAGGGAGAGAATGATGAGGACATGAACAAGAGCAAGGGCAAGGATCCATTTGAAGGACTTGGAGGACCTATGACAAGGGCTAGAGTAAGGAAAGTCAAGGAAGCTCTTCAACAAGTGTTGTCCATACTATTTGAATACAAGCCCAAGTTTCAAGGAGAAAAGTCCAAGGTTGTGAGTTGTATCATGGCCCAAATGGAGGAGGACTAAATGGCACCACTTTGTCTCAATTTTAGAGTGTTTAGTTTGTCTAAATAATGGCCCAATCCTTGTAAAGTTGGCTGACCAAAAATATGTTTTGGGTTAATCAACTAAAAGGGCTTTAGTTAGGTTTAGTTCAAGTTGTAATAAGGGCCCAATTGGCAACCTAGGCATTAGCCTTTTGGGAGACCAAATGGTGGCTGACTTGTTGGCTGTTGGGGGTGACTTTTGGTTGCCACAATTTCAGTTACACTCAGCCATTAAGTTCTTTTAATTCCCTAGGTTAATGGCATTAAGTTATTTTAATTCTAGGTTAGTGGGTCATTACTAAAATCTGATGTAAAACTTCTATATAAGCTAAACCATTTTATCAATAAACACAAGTTGAGTTTTAATCAGAAAATTAGAGTTTATCTCTTTTATCTTAGTGAGAGTGATTCTCCTAAATTCTTGAGTGATTCAAGAACACCCTGGCTATATCAAAGGACTTTCACAACCTTTGTGTGTTGCCCTCGCCGAAAAGAGTGATTATTTCCTTCCTTTCATCTTCAACCTTGTTATTTCAAACTACAATTCCAGAAAATTCACTTCTGCCCAGAATTATCTCGTGGTCATAACTCCCATTTTACGCACTCAAATTTAACGATTCTTGAGCCTAAATTGAATTTCAAAACGAGAGCTTTCACCTCGTTTTGGAATCACCTCATTTGGAGCCCTGTAGCTTGAGTTATTGCCATTTCTATATTTCTGTCCAACCACCACTTAACTTATGTTTTACCATCTCATTAATCCATTTTATGCCAAGAACCACCTTATTAAGACCCACAAAATTAACCACCTTATTTTCCATCCTCTCCTTAATCAATTTCCGCATTTTCCATCAAGGTTTAATCCTAGACGATCCTAAGTCAGCCCTTGTGCCATGAGGGTTCATATCAACTGGTTATTATACAAAATATAATCTAAAAAAAAGTGAATCATACTCTCCATCAGTAAGGTGAACAAATATTCTTTGAGTAGTTGTGTCATTTTTCACAACATTTTCCACTGATGATATTGGTGAAATCCATCCAACTATGTTTGCATTATATATTATATACAATATTAAACAAATAACAAAATCAACTTGCTCTTAACATTAAACCTAAATCATACATATACAATACACAAGAATTTGAAAATGTTCAGTAAAGGCTACTAATGGAATTGGTCTCAGGCAACATAATTGATTCAATGACTCAGATACCATCGATGTAACAACGGAGAATCTTGTTATTTCAAGCTTATATTCATGATTTGCAAAGTGAAAATCAACATCATTTCTCAAAACACTAACATTATGTAACATATAGAGTTGTCTTTCTTCCATATTTAAACTTAGTAGATTCCAAATATCTTTTCTTATAGATGTTTCAATTTGATGTAAGGCACAAATACAATTTTGTCACAACTTCCATAAGCACACAAATAACCAATACACACAATAAATTCATATATGGCTACCAAACAAAATCATTTCAAACCTCCTAATTGCATTTCCATTAGCATGCTCAACTGTTTTCCATAGCCTATTGATTTGAGCTTTCACAGCCCAACATGTAATGGAACGAGTAATAGCCTTCACTGGGATTAATGTGTATCCTGAAATTGCCATCACCTTAGCACAAGGGTATTCCGAAGCCAACTGTGTTGTGTGCTTCTGAAATCGTCTTGGTGAAATTAGATTTTTCATAATCCCACCAATATACCTCTATCGTATCCTTCTACACTGCAATTTCTGACTTCACAATGTTTGTAATACACAAAGTTTTAACATATCATTTCATAAGTACAAAAGTTAGTAGCCTCTACCAATAGTGACTGTTGCAATCTAATTTTCTGAAAGCAAAAAGATCTTCATCAGCAACTGTCTAGTGCCCAAGTCAAAATCTTTGGCTACAACTTTTGCTTTAATCAATCACATATGTCACTATTATAATGGTTGAAACTGCGCTTAGCCTGAATTTTGGCTACTTGTTGTCAATTATATTAGTCAATCAACTCTTCCATTTTCACTTATCAATTGCAAATTGATATATATTAAATCCGTTTATAGAAATGTGCATATGTGTTATTTATTTTAAATCTGTTTGCATACTAATTTCATATTTATGTCAATTTTCAATGATAAATATGGAAAAAAGTTTATATTTAAATCTAGCTGCAACTGCCCTTGGTCCATTTTGAATATCAACTACACTCACACAAGTTGATATTTGACAGCCAATCAACTCTTCCATTTTCACTTCTCAATACTAATTACAGTATAATGTTTCTAAAATGACCATCCCCTTACCAATTTATTAGTCATCGTGATGTTAACTATATGGATGAAAAAAAGCTTTCATGTTGATTTAGATTTTCAACATATTTAAACACTCTAGTAACTTAACAGGTAAATGAAAATAACTCAAATTACAAAATCACTAAATATAACAAACATTTTGTAATATTACAACCCAAAAATTATTTGTCCATGTGTTACACATGTCACCACAACACATGTGTGACAATGTGCTCAAAATAATCATAGCTGATTACATTTTTTCAAATTGACAAAAAAAGATGGAAGGTTTGCAACTTCAACAGTGGCTCATGTTTGCAACTTCAACAGTGGCTCATGGTGATCATTCAGTCTTGATATGCTTTTTGCCCAACCTAGTTGAGGATAGTTGTATGGATGATAAATCTTCAAATGGTATTCCATCCACTTGACTATTAGACAATGGCAAAATGCATTTGGCCAATGTGATGGATCCCAACAGTGTTGGATCAACTCAGCAGTGGCTGATAAACATTGCTATAACATGTGACATATATGCAATCATCACTAATTGACCATTAAAATAGTACATAATAAAATAAGTAGCATATCCATATATGGAGTGAATAGACATTTTGGTCCCTATCTTTGTACCCATTTTGCAAATTAGTCCCTATCATTTGGAAATGTAAAAAATAGTCCCTATCTTTGCATAAGTTTTGCAAAATAGTCCTTGTTGTTAAATTTAAAAGTAACGCCGTTAGTAAGGTGCATTTTTGGCAACAAAAGTAACGCCTCTGGATGTAGGAACACGTTTTCACTGCACTGTCAAACCTCTTTCTCCACGAGGACAACAAAATGATGATCTCCATTACTTCTTCATTCATTCATTCCCCCAACCTTTCTCATCTCTCTCTCTCAGGTACGCAAAATCCACACTTTCTTTCTTCAGACCGAATCTTGATCTCCATTTCAAACCCTAACTCGTTTCTTAAATTTGGGATCTAATTGTCTCTCTGCAAAGGGGATCTATGACCAGATGATGATGGATGGTGGCTGGGTATTCACCTGAATTTGTTGATTGAGTATCTGAGCAGGTTTGGTAGAATTTAGTTAGTGGATAATTATTTTGTTGTGAGGGGAATATGAATCTTGATTAGGTTCTATTTTTTTTCTTGGAAGTTTTGATTTTTTTCACTTCAATTGTGGCTTTAGTACATTACTTTTTGTGAAGCTTGATTCTTGATATTGGGTTTGTGAGGGTTTTCTTGTTAGTGGCCCCCTTGATTTTCACTGGCTAACCCAACACCACCTAATGTTAGGTTCACCCTTGAGAGAGAGAGTTCAAACCATGAAAAGAGTCCAATTCCACCCCTTCCAAGTTTTGTAGCCTCACCACCTAGTTTTCCTCCACCAAAATTGCATTTACAGCAAGATCAAGCTTCTTCCCGTTCCGTTAAAACCCCAATTTTTTTTATCACCAGCCAATGGGGTTACCACTGGCAGTCCTGTTCCTTACTTGAGCACCCCTCCTAGACCCCCAATTTTTACGTCGCCGGTTCGTCCAGCTGTTGTTCTATTTCGTACGTCGCTTGCATCACCTCAGCCACTTGCATTTTCTTTCACCTCTTCTTTGCCAACATCATCATCGCTGCTGCAATTTTCAAATGGATCGTTTGAGTCGAACACCAAGTTTCTGATAGAGACTTGCCACATGGGTTTGCTTACATGGACTAAGACTTGCCACATAGACATATGACTAACGGTGGAAATTGGATTTTAACGGTAGAGACTTATTTGCATAACGGATGTAAAGATATGGACTATTTTTTAGATTTCAAAATGATAGGGACTAATTTGCAAAATGGGTAGAAAGACAGGGACCAAAATGCCTATTCACTCTCCATATATGTGACTAACATATATGTTCAATTCTATAAAGCATACGAATGCATGACAATTTAAAAAACATCCCAATGAATGGGAACAACAAATAACTTACACTATCATCAACATAATTAATCTTATGCATCGTCGATATTGAAGGCGAAGCTTCATCCTTGATAATAAAAGAACGAATCCAGTCATTAGTAACTAACTATTAGTTGTCATTTACGACTAACTTTTGTATTGAAAAGTTTCATGAAATTGATATCTTTTCCCCAATTTATGGTTCTTTTTGTAGGTTTGTACATATTTTTATGTTTAGTTTAATTTTACTCAGTAGATACTCCCAATATTGTGAATTAATGTGGTTCAACTTCAATTTCAGGCTACAGGATGAAGAAGGAGAAGGTTGAAGAAGCTGGTGTCTTGCTAAGCGAAGCATATGCGCTTAGTGAGTAACATCTGTTAAGCGAGGCACTTAGCTCGCTTAGCGAGTGGGGAGAATCTAGAAGAGAATCTACCATTCATGCACGCTCCCAGCGTGCCATCAGCTTGCTCAACGAGTCATTTGTCTCTTCTCATGCTCAGCGCGCCCAGCTCACTAAGCGAGAATTCACTAACTCGCACTTAGCGAGAAAATGGCGCTAAGCAAGCCTTCAGGATCAAAAAGCCCTTAAAAGATTGAAGTTGGTGAAAAAATAAAAAGTCTTTGGAAAAGAGACGTAATAGAGCCAAAAAACAGAGCAGGAGATAAAAACTTGAACGAAAGGCCTCAACTTTCAAGAGGATTTTAGGTTTAGGAGTGATTGTTAGGTTTTTAGAGGTGGAGGAGACATCCCCACCACTTTGTAATCTTAATTTTCCCTCAAAAACCTCATCTTGGTGTTGAAAGGTGATAACTTGCAATGGAAGGCTAAATCTCTTGTTGGGGATTTTTGTTGAGCTCTGATGTAAAACTCTTCACTATCTATTTAATGTTGTTTTTATGTATTCATTGCTTCTATCTGTATTTAATTCTTGCATGCTTGTGGCTTGATCACCCATTTGTGTGTAAAGTTAGGATTTTTAGCATTGGGAAGTGCTTTAAATCCTTAGAACTGGATAGAGAAGGCTAGAGAGAACTGTATGTCTGGACATGGAGTGCAGGGATTCAGTTTATAATATGCCGTAATCTTAATGCAATTCGTTTAGGTTAAGTTCTACGAGGAATCTAGAATGAAGTTTAAATAGAATTAGACTCATTCACTAGAGGGATCTTGGTTTGAGTAGTTGTTTTCGGCATAGAACATAGAAACAACCTTAAATAGAGAAAAACACTTAATTACAGCATTGTGTTTAGTAGAAAGATCCAATGTTTTAATCATCTATTTATCTCTCACATTTAGATAGTTAATTTTGTAGCTAAATTAGAACTGTAGACACAACTTCTCTTTATATTTACTGGCTTTATACAAATGTTAACCCAATGAATGAATGCTCTCTGAATGAAACAAGTTCCCTGTGGATACGATACTCGGTCTTATCATTTTATACTACTTGTGCGACTCGGTGCACTTGCCAATTAGCATCGCTGACTAGTGGAACAACTCATCAACAACGAACACTAACAAGTGAATATTAAACACGACAACAACTTCAAAAACGTTACCTGATGCTATAAGGTTGGAAGCTTGGAAATAACAAACTTGGTTAATTCATCATCATCAGATAACTGAGACATCGAATGGCGTGTATTCCCAGGGACAACCTTAAATTTGAATGCTAGTATTTTGCCCAGAACACGATCAAGTTCTTCTGGTATATCTCTTGCATGAAATACTCCATCCTTGGTAATTAGACTTATGGAGACATTAATTTTAAACATACCACTACAATACTATCCATGCAAAATGAATTCCACATAAAACTCTACTTGCCAAGTGAAACTGAGCAAAGCAGATTCTCAATGTTAAACATACCACTCAATATTACCTCATCAATCATTTTCTACTTAATCTCATTTGCAGTCTTTTTTATTAGAGCATAACATTTTCTATCCCATAGTGTCAAAATTGTAAACTCATTAGGCTGAACAACTTTGACATCCACGCGAAACCTAAGACACAAATTAGTGAATCAACAACTGCACATATCAATAACAAAATTAATTCGATGCGGGTTGTTGTTTGACCATGAAACAACATGCAACTTACTTTGCAACTGTACTTGCACTCTTATTACCACACCCAACACATACAAATGATGAACCCTATGCATCAACTTTTTTGTTACATTTGGGACACCCATCATAAATCAACCCATTCACTACCAACAACTTGCTTATAGTAACCACAGTAACGCACATACACTCCTAGCACAAAAATGATTCTTTATAAAAATGAACTACAATATTTCAAACCCAACAAATGCATCAAATATTAACTTAAACCTTTTTCGATTGGCTAAGTTCATCAAAGCATTTCACTTGGGCATTATGGAGAAATCGATTTGCAATAAAATACACAAAAGATCCCAAAATTTGATTGCCAATTAGGTACACGGAATCGTTGTTAACTATGTCGGATCGATTCTAAAATAGGTAAACATATCTACCAATAAATAAATTTAGAATACTCATAAATGACAACATAGATGGAAGTATCATGAATGAAGTGACAAACCGATCCTTGAACTCCAAAATTTCTTTCATGTCAGTATTCACAAAAATTTGAGAACCATACATTGAATTATGGATTACTATTGGATAAGTGCCTATGCAAAACCAAAAAAAGTTTATATTAGCTCAAAATACTTTCACTGTGACTCCCATAAAGTCTATCAAAACAATCCTTAAACTCCAGAGCCAGTGACTCCCACAAAGTACAACTCATGATACTTTCACTGTGTCACATTAAAAATGAATTATTCATGCAGCTAACATTTCAAACTGACTCAGGTTTCCATTTTTGTAAATAATAATGAATACCATCCATCCTTTATAGTAAATACAACTTTCTTTGGCTTGCTGTATAGATTCCACTGCCTAATCTCAACAACCTCATCAATAACATCTTCAAACAAAACCCATGATAAAACAAAACCTCATCATTAGAGAGACCAACCACACTAACATTTAAAGTTGTTTATGAGCACATATTTTAAAAATGTACCTATCAAAAAGTCAATGTTGATTGAGTGAGCCACTTACAATGTCATCAAACTTTGTAAAGTTGAACATTGTTTTAGGTATTTCTGGTATTTCATGAGGTGTGACTTTATTTGCTTTTACAAAAATTATTTTAAATCCATGGCGTGTTGCTTTATACTGACCACTATTCTTTTCAACTTCAAAGTTATGAATAACATATGTGTGACCAACATCAAAAATAACATTGTTGAGTTGAACATCAACATTCCTCATTTGTGCTAGAATTTTATCACTGTATAATCAACATGAGTGATGCTATTTTTTTAAAACATTTGCTATAAACAACAATCAACAACCAATACATAGAACATATCTAGCAAAAATCAATTAACTTGACCTTCTTGTCAACTAAAATTAGCTCCACAATACACTTAGGTGATCTTGGTATGGTTCACATGTTAATCACTCGAACAACAATCTTTTAAGTTTCCTTTTTGTCATCTATTTCAGCTATCGAGGTCAACCTTCGAAACAATCCTACACAAATACACAAATTACAACAACCTTTGAACAACAATCTTCTAAACAACATATGCATGAAAATCGAAAAACCACAACTTAAAGGAACCGCTAGAAATCCATACCAGTTGCCATTAAACTTTCAACACAAAATGCAAAAATTCCAAATATCCAAAACATTATGGTCATAAAGACATTAAACATCCATTTAGCTGAATGAAATCATATACATAGAAATACACACTTACGAAGCAGGATGAGTTGTTAACGTGATAGTGGTAGAAGCTTCCTGCAGCATAAAATGAAAATCCACAATAGACCAAATGTTACTGCAATTGGTATGGCGATAATATAGTAAACACACAACAACTAAAAAATAAACGTGGTAACCTTGTTGACCAGCCACTGTTCAACAACCTTTGAGAAGAAATGTGGTAGAAGCAGAGGAGGAAGATGAGAGCGCCTATATGAAGATGTGAAATTTCAAATTGAAATTTTAAACATGTGGTAGAAGCCTTTGGTCACCTTGTAGCTCTGAAACCTAGTGAGAAGAAAGCTATGCGATTTCAAATTGGAAATTTAAATGAACCGCAAAAAGAATGAAAGAAGCAGATGAGGAAGATGAACGCATGTAGATGAAGGTAAGATGGGATGATGTGCTGCTGCCTAACATTGTAGGAGGCTGGCCTATGCAATTCAAATTGCGAAAAAATTCGAAGGATTAGCGCGGAACGGTGGAAGAAGTTGAAGAACGATGCAGGCAGAGCGAGGAACCCAATGGAAGAATAAAATATTGCCAAAAAAAGTGAGAGAGTGACACGTGGCAAGCTTGGTTTTTCTTTTATTACTTACATATAAAATGTTTATAATAATTTACAAATGTTCCTAAGCACTTTGCACAAATTATGAAACATAAAATAAAGGTTGGTTATAATTTGTTTTGTATAGACCTTCACCAAAACCCAAATCCTTTTAAAGGTTATACATGAGAATCTTCTTTGTCCCTATAATAAAAGATGCTTCATCAAACTTTGAGAGATCGAGAAAACAATACATAAATAAAAATCTGGATTAATACAAAACAATACTATATTAGTAATATATGAAGATGGTGAATGCAAAGATTAGAAAATTAATCAAAATGTATGAAAACTTTACGGTAATATAGTGCTACACAACAAATATCGAAACCTATGCATAAACATTCCAAAGAAAAACATGTTTAATTAAAAATTGCGTGAACCATATAGAAGAGGAAGAAAAAGTGGATAGACAGGAAATTAGAAAAAAGTTGTGGAGAGTTCAGACGAAAGAGTGAAAAATCAAGAATGTGAAAGAAGCGAGGAAAATAATAATATGGCATAATGAAATTTGAATAGGGTTAGAGTTGTACCAATAATTAAATCGATTGGTCTTTTCCCGTCAAACATGGCCAATGC
This sequence comes from Glycine max, assembly GCF_000004515.6. Classification (NCBI taxonomy): domain Eukaryota; kingdom Viridiplantae; phylum Streptophyta; class Magnoliopsida; order Fabales; family Fabaceae; genus Glycine; species Glycine max. The sequence continues at coordinate 24,914,121 of NC_038246.2, read as the reverse complement.
CCCATCAAGAATCATAAAAAATCACAAATGTTGTTACAATCTTCACTGTGTAAGGGAAGAATATATATGCATGATTAAAAGTTTGAAGGAGAGAAGGGGTTATCAAAAGAAGGCAGCAGTTGAAACCAAAAAAAAAAAAGTATAGTTGGACATCAATTTTAAAATGAAACATTATTGATCCATATTTCTTAAATTAAAATTCTCAATTGTTATACTTAAATTAACGATTATAAAAATATTTAAATATCAATTACATGATACAATTTAAATTATATTATGAAATAGAGTGAAGTTTTAGAAGAAATATTTATGAATAAGAGTAATGAAACAAATATAGTCAATATCATAAAATAAGCATTAGAAGAACAAAATCTCACTCCCCCTGATAGAAATGAAGGAAGAAAGAGTTGTGTTGTGGCAAGAACCACTATCCTGAAAGCAAATTTCAGTGAAGCTCCGGTGCAATCCAATATCTGATTTAAATAGTGGCGTGTTTGAACCCGGGCAATCGAGGCCAAACACGTTGAGCCTCACAAACAATGCCAAGAAAATTCACTTTTGATCTCTCACTGTCATCGTATATATACCGTAGAGGAGGTTTAATCATATGGCTAATAATAAATCATAACTTTTAATCCTTTGGGGAAAAACCGTCAACTTATGAACCAATCGGAAAAAAAAATCGTTGACACTTGAAATATTAAATGGCTATAAAGCCAATTAAAACCCAACGTGCTATTTTACAATTAAGATATTTGTTTTTTTGTTCTAATTTTATTTTATTCATCAATAAAGATTATAATGTCATTTTTATTATAAGTACGTCCATTGATTCTTAAACCCTTAAAGCTACTTTATGTTTTTAATTTTAATAATTAAGTTTGTTAAGTTGAAGGTTCCATAATATAATTTTAAAATTTTGTTTAACACTTGACTATTACAAATTTAATTCTGGTTTTGAAAAATAATTTCGATAATTTATTTAATATTTAATTGTAAGAAATTGAAGTAGTTTTTAGACTTGAAACATCTTAAAATATTTTGTTTCCTTTCATTTACATTTTTTTTGGAACCCTTTCAATTACTCACCAATGCAAACATTTTGTAGAATCCATAAAATAATTTTAATTAATTCCTATTGATTTTCTTTAATTTTTTTCTAAAGCCTATTTTTTTCACTCCATTATTGCAAAAATTACTTCCAAAACTATCCCCATCTACTTCATTTTATAAAGATAAGGAATAAAATATAATTATTATAATGAAATATGAAATTATCAAAAATAAATAATGAAATATGAAAGCTTAAAATGTATATTGATTTTTAAAACATACCAAATTTAAAATGATTGAATTTTATCTTAATAAAAACTTAAGAGTGTGTTTGAATAGAGAATTTTAACTGAGGAAAGTAATTTATCAGATAATTTAAATTTCTGTAATTTAAAATTTATTATTTTGATGTTCTTTTTATGAAGAATTTAAATTTTTGAAATTTTAAAATAGAGTTTTAAACAACTAAAAATGTGGAATTTCAATTTCACTCTAAAAGGTGAGAAATTGAAATTCCCTTCTTGATAGAAGAATCTTTCAAAAAGTTTGTGTATTTCCTTTATAACCTTCATCCTCTCTCCTACCTGAAAGTTCCCGAAATCCCGTTCTCGGACTCGTGACTCTTCTCTTCACCCCGATGATCCTTCTCTTCAAGAAATACTGTTTGAGCTCGTGAAACATCAATTAGGTGTGTGCATAGGGGAACACATAGGACTGTACTTGCCAGTCAGGGGAGTAGCCATTGCTACCCATCACGCAGCGGAGGTGCTCGCCGGCGCGGAGGGCTTGGGCCATGCCTTGCGTCATTGACTGAATGTTGTGGTCGGGTGTGGTGGTGTACGTTGTTGTGCCCAGGTTCCTCTGCGACTCTCATACCGCATCAGTATTCTTCTCTTTGGAAGCACACCAACCATATCTTATTTTCTCTTTGCATGCATTTTCTTTTACCTTCACAATTTTAATTTTTTTTATTCAAACACAAAATTTTGAAAATAAAAGCATTTTAATTGAAGTATTTGAAATTCTTAGAATTTACAATTTCTCAGAATTTTAAATTCCCTCATCCTTTTCTTCAAGAAACATCGTCTAAGCTTGTGGAGCATCGATCGGGTGTGGGCGTAGGAGGACACATAAAACTGCACCCGCTAGTTAGGGAAGCAGCTGTCGCTACGCATCACGTGATAGAGGTGCTCGTCGACGTGGAGGGCATGGGCCATGCCTTGTGCCGTTGACTGAATATTGTGGTTGGGTGTGGTGATGTATGTTGCCATGTCCCGATTTCCCTGCGACTTTTCATGCGGCATCAATATTCTTCTCTTTGGAAGCACACCAATCATATCTTTTATTATTTTTGCACTTATTTTCTTTCACCCTCACAATTTTAATTTTTTTTTATCAAAACACAAAATTTTGAAAATAAAAGAATTTTAATTGAAGTATTTGAAATTTTTAGAATTTAAAATTTCTCATCTAAACACACTCTAAAGGTCTAAATTTGACAATTTTTATTAATTTAACTTAAAGGTAATAGGAGTATACTAATACGAAGAACTTAAGAATTAATTGATATAAAATATAATTTTAAAAATTATTAATTTAAAAAAGACAAAATTTTACAGTGATTGTATTTTTAAAAAAAATCTATAATATTTACTTTAGATTAAAATTCCATTAATAATTCATTAAATGAAATATATTGTGGTTTTTAATAATTATCAAATGGAGCAGTAATAAATAATTATTAAACAGAAGTTATGAATATAAAACCAAAATTATGAATGGTTTTAAAATTTGTGCTTTTATGCCCTCCATTTTTTAATTGAGACATTTTATTTTTCAATTTTAAAAAGTTCACGATTTTAATCACCTATTTTTTTAATTAAGATATTCCGTCCCCTATTTTTAAAAAGTCAGTAATTTTAGTCCTTGTAACCAATTTCAAACATTGAACTATGACTATGTAAAATGTTTTTTTAAAATTATTTAATTGCTAACAAACTTAATTTATTAAGAAAGGAATTAAAAAATACATAGTCAACAAGTCTGAAATTGATTAAGAGAATTAAAATCACAAATTTTTTAAAAGTGGGAGATGAAATATCTCAATTAAGAAATAGGAAGACTAAAATTGTAATTTTATGTAAAATTGAGGACAAAATGTGGCAAAAAACGA